>NW_006920955.1:0-1839 GCF_000392275.1 Phaeoacremonium minimum UCRPA7
TATTATATTATAATTCAACTCTTTTTTAGACTTAGTTGTATAGATTTATACTGATTAAGTATAGGAGCGTAGGCATTCATTTAAGTTATATTGTTGAAAGAACGTTAACGACTATTGTCAGATAATAGTAGGTTTGAATAAGACTATCACTTATTATAAAGTAGCATTTTAATCAGTTAGTTAGTCAGTCAGTCAGTTAGAACGATCATACGAAAAGGATTAAGCAGCAGATAATCATACGAACTCTATAAATAGGACGATATCTAAATATTTATTAAATTATAGATGACTATAATATAGAAGGGTTTTCTACTAAAAGAACTATATAAAATATAGTAGTAAAGCTGATTAGTTAGCTTAAAGAAAGAATTTGATAACTAAAAGTCAAAAGATAAACTAGAATAGAAAGTATTATAAATATATCGTTTAATAAAGGCCTAGTTCTTAAACTAAGAAAGAAGAAAGCTACTCTCTTTAACCCACCAAAATTCGAAGATATATGAAATGTCTTTCAAGCATAGTTTAGAGAAATGAAGAATAAATTGAAGGTGGATAAAATAGCTATTGAAAGTACTTAAGATTGGTTTGCTTATATTTATTCAAGGCTGGAAAAACTTCTATAGAATATGACAGTAGCTTTTGTTGAAAAAGGAGGTTTAGATAAGGTTTATAATCTTGATCAGTATCTAGAATACCTCTACGAATATTATAGAGACTCAAATATATAAGCCTAAGCAATCAATCGATTAAGAGATTTAAAACAACGAGAAAACAAGAGCTTTACTATATTCCTACCAAAATTTAAGAAGGAATTAGCTGACAATAAAGAAGGAAATTAGTATGATACTATTTAGGTCAACTATTTGGAAAGAGTATTAAATAAACGATTGAAGGTAGCTTTAGTCTATCTTCTAAACCTACCTACTTTATATAACGATTTCGTTCGAATCCTATAGTAGATAAGATCTAAAATAGATAGACTAAATATATTTATAAGAAGATATAAGACTATGAGAGATTTTATATAGTAAAGCTTATAGAAGACTATTATTATAGTAACAACTGAAAATTCTCTCAACTAAATAGATTAGAAACTATCTAATCATCCTCAAGTTATAGTTTAGATGACAAAACCTTCTTTAGGAAAGACTATCTAAGTAAGATAGGTCTCCTCTAAGGAGATTAGCAAAAGGCTTTAAAAGAACCGTTATTTTCGATATAAAGACTTTATCTATAAAAAGGTTGTTTACTCTTACCTTCCTACTTACAATCTAGCTACCAAAGTCAATCAATATATGGTTTAGTATAGCCTAAAGCTAGAAGAAGATAATCTTAACTCTAATTAGCAAACAGAAGACTTAGAAAAAGAGTAGCTTTTACTTAAAGTTGTAAAAGAGAGTATCAAAGGAAAGTTAAGAAAAAGTAGAAGGCTATAAAGCATAAGATAAATAATAATTTATTCTAAATCAATCTAGAATTAAATAGACTTTGTTTTGTTAAAGCCTTTGTTGATTCTAGATATTTAAGCTATACTATCATATTTAATCAGATATTCTGACGACTTAGCTTACCATATATTATGATCATACCCTAAGACTTATATACTGTTAATTCGATATTAAAGAAAAGTATTAGAAAAGTATTATATACTGATATCAATATTGAAAGATATAAATAGAAGACTATATTCTTCTATATAATATCTGATTAAGAAGAAGATATTATCCTAAGTCTACTATAGATAAAGAAAATAGATATAATAATTTTTTATAGAAAAAGAGAAATAATAATTAGAAAAACAAATACTAAAGTATTAGACCAAAATTATACTAAAGCTAA
>NW_006920956.1:0-790 GCF_000392275.1 Phaeoacremonium minimum UCRPA7
AAAAAAGATCGTCACTTTCTATTAGAATAAAAGATAACTGTCTCTATATTTAAGTATAGAATTAATGACTATCATCGATTATAATAGAAAGATAGAATTTGATTATCTAAAAATAAACCTCTACAAACAATACTAATCCAAAAGATCTACAATTTTATATTGACTGATTATCCTAAGTATAATCAGTTATAAAATATACTAAAAAGACAATTCTTTTGGCTAGGAATATCTTAAGATATATAATAGTTTATTTGGAATTATAATATCTATAATCAAAAGACTTTCTAGAGAAAGAAACAAAGAAGGTTATTAAAACCTTTACCTATTTTCAAGAAAATTTAGATAGAAATATCTATAGATTTTATTATCAACTTACCATCCTTTAGGCTAAGATAAGCAACAAACATATTAATAATCATAGATCAATTATCTAAAAACGTTATCTTTAAGCTGATAAAAGAAATTATAATAGAAGCAACAGCCAAAACGCTACTCTCTAGGCTGATCAGGCATCATAGATTACCAACAGCTATTATATCTGACAAAAGAGTATAATTTGTTAGCCTTATATAGAAACAAATTTATAATCTCTTAAGAATAAAACGACAACTATCTATAGTCTATCATCTAAAGATAGATAAAGCTATAGAAAAAGCTAACCAAGAACTAAAAGTCTACTTATATACCTATATAAGTTATAAATAAGACAATTAAAAAAGAAACTTATTTATAGCTATAATAGCGATAAATAATAGAATAGCAACCTTTATAGAACTTACTTTATTCTTTT
>NW_006920957.1:0-1510 GCF_000392275.1 Phaeoacremonium minimum UCRPA7
TATACTTTATAGCCTCCTACTTTTTCTTAGCTTTCTTTTGACGTTCTTTCTTATAACTTTAAGTAGAAGCTACTCTTTTTCTAAGTCTTTTGTTTGTTGATTAGAGTTAAGATTATCTTCTTCTAGCTTTAGGCTATATTAAACTATATATTGATTGACTTTGGTGGCTAGATTGTGAGTAGGAAGGTAAGGGCAAACAACCTTTTTATAAGTAGAGTCTTTATATCGAAAATAACGGTTCTTTTAAAGCCTTTTGTTAATCTTTTTAAGAAAGACTTATCTTACTTAGATAGCTTTTTCTAAAGAAGGTTTTATTATCTAAACTATAACTTAAAAGTGATTAGATAATTTTCAATCTATTTGGTTAGAAGAATTTTTGGTTGTTGCTATAATAGTAGTCTTTTATAAGCCTTATTATATAGAATCTTTTATAGTCTTATATCTTCTTATAGATATATTTAGTCTGTCTATTTTGGATTCTATCTACTATAGGATTCGAACGAAATCGCTATATAAAGTAGGTAGGTTTGAGAGATAGACTAAAGCTACCTTTAATCGTTTATTTAGTACCTTTTTTAAGTAGTTAACTTAAATAGTATTATATCAATTTCTTTTTCTACTGTCAGTTAATTTCTTCTTAAATTTTGGTAGGAATATAGTAAAGCTCTCGTTTTCTTACTATTTTAAATCTTTTAATTGATTGATTGTTTAGGCTTATATATTTGGATTCTTATAATATTTATAAAAGTATTCTAGATATTGATTAAGATCATAAGCTTTATTTAGACTTTCTTTCTTAACAAAAGCTATTGTTATATTCTGTGGGAGTTTTCCCAGCCTTAAATAGATGTAAGCAAACTGGTTTTAGATGCTTTTAATAGCTATTCTATCTACCTTTAATTTATTCTTTATTTCTTTAAACTATGCTCGGAAGGTATTTTGTATACTTTTGAATTTTGATAGGTTAAAGAGAGTGGCTTTCTTCTTTCTTAGTTTAGAGACTAAGCCTTTATTAGATAGTATATTTATAATGCTTTCTATTCTAGTCTATTTTTTGACTTTTAGTTGTTGAATTTTTTCTTTAAACTAACTGATTAGCTTTACTACTATATTTTATATGGTTCCTTCGGTAGGAAACCCTTTTATATTATAGTCATCTATAATTTAATGAATATTTAGATATTGCTTTGTTTATAAAGTTTATATGATTATCTACTGTTTAGTCTTTTTCGTATGATCGTTCTGACTGACTGACTGACTAACTGACTGATTAAAATACTACTTTATGATAAATGATAGCTTTGTTCGAACCTACTGTTATTTGACAGTAGTCGTTGACGTTCTTTTAACAGTATAGCTTAAATGAATGCTTACGCTCTTATACTTGATTAGTGTAGATTTATACGATTGAGTCTAAAAAGGAGTTGAATTATAATGTAATAGGCTAGATAGATAGTCTATTCAATTGGCTATAGTCTTAATGATAAGAATAATTCAATTAAGAAGAAAA